>NC_041402.2:35513087-35523087 GCF_900747795.2 Erpetoichthys calabaricus
ACTAGGTGCTGTTGCACTTGATTCCTCTACCAGTTTAAAGTAAGTGCAGATAATACGGCATCATTACATTATCTGTGCTGTCTCTGGCAGTCCCTTTGCTTGCCAAGGTTACTGTATAACAATGGACAGTTTCAATGCCCCTCCTGAACTGTTTGAGGTTGTACTTCAAAGGAAAACTGATGCATACGACACTGTACGATAGAACCGCCGTGATACAGCTAGGTTCAGTAGCTCTGTGGCAAAAAGACAAAATGATGGAAATCAAGTGGAGGACAAGAACAATGTCTGCTTCCTAAGCACTATTCACAATTCAGCAATTTTCAATGCACATGTCAGTGGAAATGTGAAAGTCACTGTCTTTTGCAGAGGTAGGCTACAATAACACAATGGGCGGTGTCAATCATGCGGGTCAGGCACTGACATTCTATCTTCTCATGCACACGCAACAGAAATAATATTACAAAAAAACTTCTTTTGAAGTCTGCAGTGCCTGTGTACTATATGTTGGTGACTGTTTCAAAATATATCACACAAAACACATATACTAATCTGCATCTGTACAGTAGTGAATAGTAAATGAACCTTTCCAACTGTGATTGTGCTGACATTTGTGTTGAGATTTTTTGTTGCTCATACAAATTTCACGCTTTTGGCTTGTTTTTCTTGGTATACACATAACTCTAATGAGGTTAGTACCCCCAACACCTTTAACTAGGCCCAGGTACCATGTTTCACTCATATCCTGCAAATGCATTCATTGATAGATTAAATTTGTTTCATAATTGTGACAAGAGCCTCCCTTATTGTACATGGAATATCTTTGTTGACAGAACAGCTGCTCTCAGGTGTCACCCTGACACTTAACAGGCTGCACATGTGATGGACTTCCAAACACATAGTTTTTCTCCTGTTCCTAAACAAAAACGTGTAAGGCACTTCTCAGCAATATAAAGAGTCAGTTTATAGCATATTTGCTTTTAATATTGGAGCAAATTCTTACATGAATATTGCTCAAATAATAATTTTCCAGAAAACATTTTATTACATTATTTTCTTTTTAGTTAATAAGGGCTTCTGTTTTTAATAACCGTTACTTATCAGTCAAAGACAGTTAAGTTTTTTCATATGTCAACAGCACATAGTGTCCATAGCACAATTTAGTTCTTGCATATCTCCTTAGGACAGTGACAGTAATAAAATATCAACAAACACACACAAACAAAATTATACATGGCATTGGACATCCATCCATCTCCTGAAACTGCTGGAACCTGAACAAGGTCACAGGGGAGCTATAGCCTATTCCTGCGAGCACAGGGCACAAAGCAGGCTTATGTATATGAAGTGTTTATTCTGCAGTATTTATTATTACTGGCCAACCCGCGTCACATAATTATGTATTGATGGGTGAACACTTCCTGAAAGACACAGTTGTCCAAATGGGGTGGGTTTGAGGATACGACTGTAGGTGAATGAAAAGATAGAACTCTGGAGAGGGCAACATACAATTTGCCGTGACTGAAAACTGGAGGACCGCCGTCATGCCTCCACCTCCCAGACCGAGGGATGGTGCTGGATGGCGCTCGGGCGAGGAGGGCGGAACGGGGGGAGAGGGGAAGGACGCCCATTCCGCCCCCTCCGCCCCGTCCCCCCCGCCATTCTAGTCTGCTGATTTCTTAGTCATCTCTTAGTCATTGTTCAGCATGCACTGCCTGCTGATGTGCCCTCCCCCAACTCCTCACCTGAGTCACTTTCGTCTCTGCTACAGTCCACATGCACCTCTGAGCCACGTTGACTTATCATTGTTCTTTGCGGTTCCGGCTGCTTTTCTATATATAATCCACCAAGTCACCCGACCATGGTAGTAGTGACGGGGGTGTGTGTACAAAGGGCAGGGACTTAATCAGTGCGAGCATATGACCCACACTTACTAGGAATTCCTTGTTCGTGGGGAACAATTGCAAGCCCTGGTCTCCATCACGAATGGGGTTCAACGGCTTTCCCACGCCTCTCGGCGCCGGGTAGACACATGTTGATCCATTCAGTGTAGCGCGAATGCAGCACCGGACATCTAAGGGCATCACAGACCTGTTATTGCTCAATCTCACGTGGCTGAAAGCCACTTGTCCATCTAAGAAGTTGGACGCCGACCACTCTTTTGTTGCGTAACTATTTAGCAGGAGGGAGTCTCGTTCGTTATCGGAATCAACCAGACAAATTGCTCCACCAACTAAGAACGGCCATGCACCACCACCCACAGAATCGAGAAAGAGCTATCAATCTGTCAATCCTCTCCGTGTCCGGGCTGGGTGAGGTTTCCCGTGTTGAGTCCAATTAAGCGAAAGGCTCCACACCTGGTGGTGTCCTTCCGTCAATTCCTTTAAGTTTCAGCTTTGCAACTATACTCCCCCCGGAACCCAAAGACTTTGGTTACCCGGTTGGCTGCCCGGCGGGTCATGGGAATAACGCCGCCGGATCGCCAGTCGGCATCGTTTATGGTTGCAACTACGACGGTATGTGATCGTCTTCGAACCTCCGACTTTCGTTCTTGATTAATGAAAACATTCTTGGCAAATGCTTTTGCTCTCGCTCGAATTGTTGGTGGGCGGGGCTCTGTGAGTTGGCAGGCGTGGCTCTGTCATGCCTGTGCCATGGTCGGCTGCTTAGTGAATTGTTGGTGGGCGGGGCTCTGTGAGTTGTCGTCGTATCCCATGGTCTTAGAGTTGGAGGGCGGGGCTCTGTCTTGCGTGCTCCATGGTGTCTTGTGTGCCTTAGTGAATTATATATATACTAGTCATTTAGCCCGTTACAATAACGGGCGCTAGAATAGTAGTGCATAAACATTAGTAGGAACAGTCTACAGTATATTAAATGGCAAGGGACTTTGACCTCATTCTTTTTGTTGGTCGTATTTTTCTTTCTTTCAGCCTTTCTTTTGTTGATGTTGACTTGCTGAGCTGACCGTTCTTTGTGGGCTGCCGCCATGTATTGTGTGTCTTTAATTGTCTGTGACAGTAATACTGTCTTGTACGGCTCTATTCAATAAGGGCGCGCACAAAAAGGCGAGCTTCAAAAGGGCGACCTCAATTGAGCGCGGCAAATAAAGGCGTTCGTAGATAATTTAGTTCAAATGGCTCTGGAATATGTGAAGAGCAACAAAGGTGCAGATCTTTATTCGCTGCGCCCAATTGAGGTCGCCCTTTTGAGGCTTGCCTTTTTGTGCGCGCCCTTATTGAAGGATACTGTCTTGTACGTCCGCTGGCTTGTATGTCCGTAATATACCTTTAATTTTCTCTGGCGGTAATACAGGCGTGCGTGTCGGTAATATGCCTTTAATCTCCTATGACAGTAATACTGGCTTGTATGTGGCTGTAATATGCGTCACTGTATTGTGTACCTTTAATTTCCTCTCGCAGTAATACTGGTTTGTATTTCCATAAAACGCCTCTAACTTTCTGTGACAGTAATATCGCGAGTCGCACCGTGTCCCACGCATGCGCACTTCATCAGAAGACACCCACACACGGACACCTGGACGCACATAGGGATTTTATATATATAGATATATAGATGATTGGCTGTTCAGTAACCTTATGACTTGTAGAAAGAATCTGCCCAGAATTGACTGGTATGAGTTTTAATGGTCCCGTGTTCCAGATAAAAGGGAGTGAGAAAAGCAGCTGCAGGAAGGCTGAGGTATTTAATAATATTATTGGCCTTTCTGATTCAGCGAGTGTTATATATGTTGTGAACAGAAAGCAGCTGGTTGCCAGTAATATTCTCTGCTGCCTTCACCACCTACTGAAGTGCTTAATGATCTTGACCAAGCAGATGTCATACCAGGATGTGACATAGCCAGGAAGGATGGACGCCACTCTGCACTTGTACAAGTTCACTGGAAAAGATGGTGAAATCTGAGCTTCCCTCAGGGGTTTGAGGAGGTAGAGGTGTTAGTGAGCCTTCTTGACAAAAGGTGAAATATGCTGTGCGTACTTCAGTTCATCATTGATTGTCACACCAAGAATTGTAAAGCTGCTCACCCTATCAATAGTATCCCCAACTATATAGATGTGTGATCTACCTCTTTGTTTTTGCTGACAGTAAGGGTGAGATTGATGTCCTGGTACCAGCTTTTCAGCAGGTAAACATCATCTCTGTAAGTTGTCTCATCATTTTTGGTGATCAAGCTTATGATAGTGTCATCAGCAGCAAATTTAATAATGGAGCTGTGTGTGGCCACATTGTCAGAGGTGAACAAGGATTAGAAGAGTAGAGGAGGGGGCTCAGCAGACTATTCGGTTAAGTGCCTCCTGACCCTGTTCATGTCGGTTGAATAAGAAATCAATAATCCAATGGCAGAGTGTGGTTCTAAGTCTTAACTTGAGGAGGGTAATGGTCAGTTTTGCTGGTACAAAACTGTTAAATGCTGATTTGTAGTTTGTAAACAGGACTTTGAATTATCAGTTGTGAAAGATGAACAAAGTGTGCATTCCTACTCGGAACTAAATCCACTCCTGTGTTGTGACATAACCTGAAAGAAGCAGTGCATTGTTGAATATCTACAATGTTACTGAGCTGAAGTATTTTGCTGTTTTACTGATGAAGGAGCTAACATTCCTCGACAGCATTGTGAAAACTGATCAGCAACTACAGGAAAAGCTTGGTTTCAGTTATTTCTGGTGATGTTTTATGCAGGAATTTTACAAAGTTCTCAGGTATATAGGGCGTACTGGTGGCTCTGAGGTAGGGATTTGCAGTGGTAATCAGAAGGTGGCCGGTTCAAATCCCGTAAACATCCGAAGTGACTCTACTCTATCCTGAGCAAGGCCCTTAACATGCAATTGCTTCGTCCTGGGTATGACGTTAATCTGTATCCAGCCCTGCAGGTAGGCCCTCCAACCTGCAGGGAAATACCTGGGGGTTAGTGGCAGAATTGGCACTCCAGCCACCATAAAAAATACTCCCACTGTCCCATTCCATCTGAACTAGTGTGGTGCTGAGGTGTCACCCATTGCATGGCTGTACTTGGGTCCTAATTTGGGGATCTACTCTAGGGAGTAGTGGGCAGCAGAGCACTTTCACATTCTTAGATTTTCTCATTGCATTTCAGTGAGTAGTAATGCAACGTATTACCAAGAACACAGTGTGCAAGAAATATTTGATCAAAAAATTTCAGAATAACATTTTTCTGCATGACCGGCCTGATGGTGAAATTTCAATACATTTCAAAACTTATTGCATGGTGGTGATGATATTTATTTAGTTATTTATCTTTTGTGTATTTTTAGGATTTGAAATTAATTGTTTGAGTTTTGGTTTACTGTCCCTAACTGTTAAGTTCAAAGGGGCGTGACTTCAATAAATAAGTGTCACAGTAGTATGTAACATTTACTTTTAAAATGTGCAGTGATACAGGAAATCAGACTGGCTAACTGCTTATGGCACCATATACTGAACATTTCTTTTAGTTGAAAGATTTCATACTTTTATTTCAGGGTTGGGGGTGTGTAGTGTTTGTTTTTATATATATATATTGTGAAGGACAGCCGGGTCCCATGCCCGGCAGGGACGCCCCTGCTGCATCTGTTCCGGGGGACCAGCCATGGACACTTCAATACCTCCCCCGGGATGCTTGGTGGCAGCCTCCCTGGTGGATGATGATTCCCTAACTTGGCGCATGGCTCCATGGGAGATGGAGTTTTCCACAGCCTGGTTGGGGGCTCAGATGGCCACTAGGGGGAGCTGCATGGAGTCTGCAGCACGGCTGGTCGAATCTTCAGCCCCACCCGGAAATGCAATTAGGACCAGGTGATCAAGCACCTGGAACGCTTCCGGGTGGGGTATAAAAAGGGTCAGCCACCACCACTCGGGGAGCCAGGGTCGGGAGGAGGAGGACTAAGCTTGCGGATGAGTGGTGGGAGAGTAGAGAAGAGTGTGTTGTTGTTGGGATTGTGCTTTTGGGACTGTGTATTGCCTGTGGGTCACGGGGAAGACGTGCGCCCACGGGTGAAGAAAAATAAAAAGTTCTTGTGTTTTATACGTGCCTCTGTGTCATTCTGTGCCGGGTCAGGTGCCTATATAGCTCCTTTTCTACAATATATATATATAGAGGGGGACTTAAATGCCCTTACAACTGCATTAAACCTATGATCATGTCAGATTCTTATCTTTCCCGGAAATATTATATACAATTTCATTCATATTGTTCCATACTTCAAATTTCCGGTGGTACGGTTGTGGGTCATCTGTATGTGTCCCTGTGGGTATACTGACTGCATATCTAAAAAAGAAGACTGACAGGTGCAAGGACTGGTTAAGATCTGCTTGGCAGCCTCCTCTCAGAATTACTTCTCACTAGCCACAGACAGATCTAAGCTGTCATGTCTGAAGAGGTCACTTCCTTATTTTGTGTGAGTGATAAATGTGCAGTCATGGTTTGTATTTGTGTTCCTTTCTTGTTCAAGCATTTTGACCCTGGTTGTGGATACTGTGAAATGATAGATGTTGAATTTGTTTTTGCTATATTAAAATGGGCCTTAGGGGGCAATTGCAAAAAATGCAATTTTTTTTTCAGTCTTTTTGCCCTGAGATCTCTATTCATTGACTAACTTAGTCTACCTTACTTGTGGCATGCTTACATAAATGTCTTGTAGCAATTCATTATTTTTTCTAATTTTAAAGCTGCTTGGCCTCTCAGCACTATATAAATGTGTGATCTACCTTGTGCTATCCTTTTCTATTCTGCAATTATATCTCTGTATACTTTAATATTAGTTGAAAGATGGAACCAATGTTGCTAAAATTTTCCCTGCAGTAGGGCTGCAGACATTTGTATTCATTACAGTCTTTAGCCTTATAAATTTTTGTTAGGCAGAGCAAAGTGTGGAATATGATTCTTCAGACTGAGAATGTCAAGTGGGTTGTTATGCCTTCTGTTAAGACATGTCTGTGAGTTGAAGGAGGTGCGTGCTGCTTTTGTCTTCACTGACTTGTAAGTAATCTGGTTTTGTTTTGCCTCTGGCGTGTTTAGGGCGTTACAGGAAGCTGAGCAAGGCATCTGACTGTCCAAAATCAGCCACTATCGTTCTTTCTGGTTTCTCATGCATACGCATATATGGCATGCTCTGTGCCTAAGAATATAGTAACCCCACGTACAGCACTGGAAACATGTTACGAGAGAGGAGAAACACTGGGTGTTTGATGCCCCTTCATCGTCAACACAGACTTGCCCAGTGCTTATCAGATGAAAACATGAAGACACTAGGAGAGTATAGAAGGTGGGTGAACAAGTTTGCTCAGGCTGCAGTGGAAAAATAAGCTTGTAGTGGATCATTCTGTAGTGCTTCTGTTTTTCTTTTTTGCCCTTATCTGTTTATCTTTTAGTTGCTAAGGAGGAACCCTTTGCACCCACCCTTTCAAAATCCTTTAACTGCTTTATTAAGTTTAGTGACAGTTATATGCTGCCTGTATTTGTATACTTTTAGTAATTTCAATTGGATTGCACCCCTGTCCAACGGTAAACCATAATCACAAGTGATAAATTGATAGTGGCTCATCCGGATCTTTGATAAAATACTAATATTTCATATAACCACAGGCGCTATACAATGGCTGATCCTGAGCTCTAACCTCCAAAGGTCATGCGAAAAGACAATTTCTCCACAGGGATTAATACTATGTACCAAATACCAAAAAAAAAAAATCCTAGACACTTTTGGTGGTTCTATTTAGGAATGATTTATACTGTAGAATCTTAGGATTTAATACAAATTCTTGCACTTTCTTCCATGTAGACTTGTTTCTTTCAAAGCACAGACTTTAGAGGACAGCTCTCACAGGTTCCAGATGAGTTTACCGATGAGCAGGAATAGGCTGTGTATGTAAAGGGAAGCCTAGTGAACTGTCAAGTCATCCTGAGGTGAATAGAGTATGTTTGTTCTCTGTTAAGTAAATTAACCTTCTACCCCAGTAGCTGAAATGCTACTAATAATCCTGGTGTCTGTAACTTGTAATTTAAAAGAAAGAAGTTTGTGTTTCAGTTGGGAAATCTGTTACAAATGTTTAACTGATATTAAGGTGTCCCAGTTGTTTGGGTCACTAGCATTTGGTGTACTGTAAAGAATTTGGTCTTTCTTTATACGGCGAAGGAGATTGTTGCAAGCGGTCACTTTGCAGTATCCACATGATGGCATTAAGTCATGTCTCTCTGACGTTCTCAAAACTCATTTATACCAGTAAAGGGTTGTGGGGTGGTGGAGTCTATCCTGTAAGCACTAGCTGCAAGGCAGCCACTAACCCCAGGTAAAGCAGCAGTCCATCACAAGCCCTACTGTCACACATACCCAGTCACAGATAATTTTATTTGGATTTGCATATCTATTAATATAAATTAAATATTAATATAATACACACAACTTTGGGGATCTGGGATGAAAACCTTCGTGGACATGAGCAGAATGTGCTATTCTGAAATCTATAAAATGTATAAAAAAAACCAACATAGCTGTCCTGAAAGAGCAAAAAACTGCAAGCGTCTGTACAGTTAACTCAGTAAAATTTTTAAGTTGCCGAAGTAGAAAATGTCACTTGGAGCACAGCCTGCTTTGACGACTTGCATAATATGAACTGCTAAGTTTTGTTAAAAAAATAATCTGTTCATTTCAGTATAGCTGGCTTTTATTGCTATTCCCACTGTTGTTTACTTGCATAATATACTATAACATAATTCAATACAATACAGTACAGTGCAATAAAACCATCAGTGTTACTTGTGGGCCCCTTGTAGTTTACCATCAACACTTTTTTATGAGAAAATTGTATAAAATAAGATGTCATACCGGAGATGACCAATATCATTTTCTTTCTTAAAGACAAATGAGTATCATTATCCTCTTCATAGTTTGTTATTATTAAGTTCAACTTAACTGAATTAAACAGGACGATGAAAAGGAGATTTATTAGGGGAAAAAAAAATCTTTCCAACATGAATGTGCACAGTCAACCAAACTTGTGCTTTCATCTAACTGAATGAAAATATTTTCATCAACATCACTGTTGTCAGTGCTGAAATGTATGGCCCAATGCTGCACGGCCATTCTAATGCCCTTCATCATAAAAAAAAGCTTTTGTCTTCCATTCTTTTCATTCTCCTGCCATGTGTATATTACAGTTGACTCTGCTGAAATGGGGAACTCAAATATCTGTAAGTGAAGTAACTCAGAATGTGCATAATTTAGGAGTTCTGGTGTGTGAACCTTTCTGAAATTCATACACACACACAAAAGTTTGGGTGGAATATAAATAGGCACTGCAGCACCCAGATTTTCAGGTTTTCATGCTCTGACATTCACATGTTCCTAATAGAACACTTGTAATTTATGACTTATATATTTTTCATTTATATATGCATTAGCACCTCCTTTTTAAAAACTGGGCTTTACAGTTGCTTTGCTTTTTTTATGGATTAAGAAATATAGGTTCAGAATTTGGACCTGCATTTAATTTCTAATAAATCTAGTTAGTAAGTAACCGTACATAGCATACATAATTGGTTGTTGTAATTCTGTCTAAAAAGAGGACACTAATAGGGTCACCTTCCAGGGCGTGAATCTCAAGCTTTAACTTGTTTCCTTCTAAACTGAAATAGGTCACTAGCTGAAGGACACGAGGACTGTGACCTTGAAAGAAAATGTGTGCATTACAAATTAGGTTATGTCTTTTCCACTTTGGACTCACTTTGCATTTGCTACCTGTTTATTACAAGTTGCAGTTTACTGTCACGTGTATATAGTTCTTGCATGTCTTGCATACTAAAATTTTGATTTCAAAGTTGATGCCAGCTTTTGGGCCTCAATACTGGTACCAAAACAATTCCAAAGCTAATAATGGATACCTCCAAATCCTCCCGTCTTACTCCAGCCTCCCTGATGCACCGTGCATTTTCTGGCCTCTCTGGTGTGACATGCCATCTTGCTGCACTATGCACCGCTTACCTCTTGAT
>NC_041402.2:35528087-35543087 GCF_900747795.2 Erpetoichthys calabaricus
TAAATATTTACATATTACTTTATAGTTTTTATGTGTTTCAAGTGAATACTGTGCAATTTACTGATTTTAAAATTCATTTCTGTTAAAACAGAGAAATACTCTTTTGCAGTAGTAGTGACATAACACGGTTCAGGTGACACTATGTTTAATTAGATAGTTTTGTTGCCTTGTTGCTTAGCTGGTCATTGTTTTTGCTGGTCAATACTGGGATGGAGTAAACACATTTATATACATTTGTGTGTCCAAAAATCTCTGTACCACCCTCCACTGCAGAAACGTGTATGCTAAAATAATTGGTGATTCGGTATTGTTTCAGAATGAATGAGGTTTGTGTATATGGTGTGTATAATTGTGGCCTTCATTAATCTAGCATTTTATTAATGATTATTTGCTTCTATGCTTCATTACCCTGGAACAGTCCAGCTCTGTCCATAACTGTATAGTAGTGGTATGCAGTAGTAGAAACAAGACACGGGTAGAAGTTGGTCAGCCAGGAAAAACTGCAGGTCGCATTGCATTTTGCTACCAAAGTATGAATTGTTGTCTCAAGTTATATGTTGATCACAGAAAAAATTATATTTTTTTAGTACATGTAATTTAAAGATTGTATGTTAATCTCCTGTTATTTCACATAGCTTAAAAAGTATTTGCACACACTTAAAATTGCATTGCAATGTTTACACACACATGGCATACAAAGTATACCACCAGCATCAATTTGACATGGGGAAAGGAGAACATGCGAAGTGGCACATTGTGGACAGCAAAATGTGTCTCACTCACAATGCTGCAGCAGACCTGACAATATATGCAAATGAGAGCATGAACAGTGGGGCTTAATTGTGAAGACAGAAGGACTGCTGCAGGATGGTATTTGGTCATGAATGAGACGCTTTTTAGTAAAAAATATCTATGATTTTAGGGCAGCTATCAAAATTTTGGTGCATGTATTGAATCACATACACCAACATGGTTTTACTGCAGGTGTATATACCAGCAAAGAAAGCAACAACAACATTTATTTATATAGCACATTTTCATACAAATGATGTAGCTCAAAGTGATTTACAAGATGAAGAAAGAAAAACTATAAAAATAAGATTAGGCAATACTAAGTAACAAAGAATAAAGTAAGGTTCGATGGCCAGGAAGACAGAAGAAAAAAAAAAAAAAAAAACTCCAGAGGTTTGGAGAAAAAAAAAAAAAAAATCTGCAGGGGTTCCGAGGCCACAAGACCATCCAGCCCCCACTAGGCATTCTACCTAACATAAATAATCTAAATTAGTTCTCATGGTTTTCAGGCTTCCTGTGGAAGAATTGGACTGTTTATTCTTGCTTTTGCATGCATCGTAAGATATGTTGTCTATGCATTGCAATGTTTTCATATACCCAGGGATTGGAAAGTACACATACATGTGTGATACTCTTTAATGCTTTGCTTTGTACACTTTGTCCACAATATGCCACCTTGTGTGTTCTCCTTTCCCCATGTCAAACTAATGCTGAACATGCTTCTGTCAGACACTTGGCACACTTTGATGCCACTGGCTGTGTACTTTGTAGTCCTAGCTGTGTGAAAACATTACACAGGATTACATTTTGGACTTTTTTACACTGCTGCCAGATAGATAAATTTCTTTCTAAAACGCTATGTATTATTCCTTAAATTCCTTCTCTGATTTGTTTAATTGCAGTTTACATGACTGTTCTCATTAAATAAAAATCTTATTTAATCTGAAGTTTTAAAAAAAGGCTGTTGTAGTCGTTTAATATAAATTAAGTCAGAAGGACTTTACTTTGAGCATTTTTAGATTTTTAGGTCTATACTGTGATATCTATATATATATATATAATTCACTAAGCCGCTGCCAGAGCAAGCAAGACACCCATGAAAGCACGCAAGCAAGCAAGCAAGACACCCATGAAAGCACGCAGGAAGGGGTGTGGATTCACTAAACTAAGCCGCCACCAGAGCAAGCAAGACACCCATGAAAGCACGCAGGAAGGGGCGTGGATTCACTAAGCCGCCGACAAGTAAGACACCCATGGCGCACGCAGGAAGGAGCCACACCCACCAACTCTAAGACCATTGGATACGACGACAACTCGCAGAGCCACCCCCACCAACTCGGACGCGACGACTCGGAAAAAAATGCCGTCATTTATGTTCGTCTGTGCTAGAGTACACATGCACCTCTGAGTCACGTTGACTTTTCGGTATAATTCACTAAGCCGCCGACAAGTAAGACACCCATGGCGCACTCAGGAAGGAGCCACGCCCACAAACTCGAACAGCTCATCAAACACATACTCGCTTTGGTTTGTGCTGCGGTCCAAATCCAGCTGTGAGCCACGTTGACTGTTCATTTGCCCTCCATGGCTACCGCTTCAAATGTATTTCATGGAAAAAACACATCTTTCAATGTTATAGAAATTCCTGCATCAGGTAACTGTTTGTTTCTATCAGTCAGGTTTTTCTGGAAAAATGTCATTGACGAAACTGTTGCTCTCAAACTTCGCAACATGGCTGACTTTCAGCAACACTTCTACGCCCCTCGCTACGCTGTGAGCGCGGTGATTATTTAAAAATGGCCTTTTGAAGGGGAGCTGTGGACCCGCTATACCACATGAACACCTGTGACATTGCCTTCACATTGTTTTCCTTTTATTTCTGATCCCGTCGAGCAGATCAGATACCCAGGCAAACAACACTGAATAATCATTAGCTGCAACTACTTTGCCTGCCTCAACTCCTCACCTGAGTCGGTTTCGTCTGTGTTCAGCAGTGTTTCCCAATCTTGGTCTTGTTGAACCCCTGTCGCTGCAGGGTTTTGTTCCAACCAGATTCCTAATCATTAATGCCGATGAAACTCATCCAGGATAAATCGTTTTTTCAAATGCAGCCGTGTAGCAGATTAGCTGGATGTAATAATCCGAGATGAATGCGCGCCCCAGTGCTGAGTGAAAAGCCAATGTATATTGAGTCTAGAAAACATGACCAGCAAGTCTTTGATAGGCTGCAACAAAAAGATGAAAGAACGGGCGCATTTTTTTCACACAGGCTGCATGTGTGTGTGGGTGGGTGGGTGTTAGTTAATTACTTACTCAAACGATTTTAAGATTTAATATGCACAAGTGGTAACACTGCAAAAGCAGCCCAAACCAGAAAGGACGGCTGGCAAAAAGTGGCCGACAAATTAAACGCGTGTGCATTGTACTTACTGAAAGCAGCGTTACGGATTTTGCAAATGTTCATTTTTTTCCCTCTGCTTAAAAAACATTAAAAAAGCGGCGTGATTATGCGGCGTATACTACGCCGTGTGTTGGTATGCAGCGTATAAAACAGTTTGTTTGTCACGGATAATTTGCCTTTTACTTTTACACGAAGACAATTTCCTGTTAGATTGGCCTTTACGATGACAATTAATAAGGCACAGGGCCAAACTTTCAAAAAGATATGCATGTATCTGCCAAAACCAGTTTTCAGTCACAATCAATTAATTGTATGTTGCTCTCTCCAGAGTTCCATCTTTTTTCATTCACGTACTGTTGTATCCTCAACCCCACCCCTTTTAGACAACTGTGTCTTTCCGGAACTGTTCAGCCATCAATAAATAATTATGCGGCGTATGCCTGCAGGAACAAGTGCAGCGAGTGAGAGAGAGAGCGAGCGACACACACACATGCACACACGCACACACACACACACACACACACGCGAGAGAGAGAGCGCTGGATGCATAAGAATAATAATACTTCATTACATTGATATACTGGTGTTTTCAGTATTCAAAGCGCTATCCACACAGGGAGGAACCGGGAAGCGAACCCAAAATCTTCCAGAGTCTCCTTACTGCAAAACAGCAACACTACCACTGTGCTACAAGGCAGTTAAAGAATGCACTGGGCTCGATTTTGTTGTCACTTCTGTTTACAGCAATCGGGTCGTTGCGTGCATTATTGCAATGTTACTTTTCTTGGTGCCTTATTACATTATGCCTTATTACATTACGGATGTTTCACATGTTCATTTTTTTCCCTGTGCGTAAAAACATGTTTCTCAACTGTGACTCCAGAACAACTCAGTACGCAAGCTATATTAAGCGTCAACAACGAAGACTCGCTACACCTTAATGAACAAGTGCTGAAACTTATCCCTACCGACGAAGTAACTTTCACCAGCGTGGCCTCTATCGTCACAGACGATCCCGCTTTCAGTCTCAGACAATTGTATGTTGCTCTCTCCAGAGGTCCATCTTTTCATTCACTTACAGTGGTATCCATAAAACCCAACCCATTTGGACAACTGTGTCGTTCAGGAAGTATTCACCCATCAATACATAATTATGCGGCGTGTGCTATGCCGCGGGTTGGCTAGTATATTAAAATTATTATATACTAAAATTTTGTTAATATCATGATATATCATTTTTGGGTGTTTTTCTACCCATTATTTAATGTATCCATTTTTGCTTTCTACATTTCTCTTTTCTCTGATTGGATAGTGGAATGAGCTTATGCACAACCAGTTTGTACCTTTTCCTTTTCATTTTGACTTTAATGGTATTTTTCCAATACTGGTAACATAAGAGAAACAAGAGGTCATACAGTAAGAAGCAGTGGGAAGTTCTGGGCTAATCTGTTAAATGTTGTAGACATTGTAGTAACTTAGCGATCCACTAAAATCAACATTCTTGACTGAGGCCAAATTCCAGAAAATACTGGGCCAAACACCAAGTATCTTAAATTTTTTTTTTTGTTTGTTTTTGCCTCTTGTTTTGTTGATATTGTTAAGGTCTAACATAAATCAATTTCACTTTTGATTTTTGCTTTTTAATGAAATCGAATTATAAAAGTGCAAGTTGAAGAAAAATCTTTTTATTTTAGAAGTTAGCTTTTTCAAAGAGGATATATTTAATAAAGAATAAACTGATATACAAATAAATAAAACGGTAACAAAATCTAGTCTGGTAAATAATACATTTTTACTTATTGTACATAAGTCCTTCAATGTATTTTTATTTTTGCAAAACTAACCAGGCCACAAAAAAGTCATACTGCACTTAGCAGAATGAAAATGATTTAGGCCTACAGAATGCACTGCCACAGTAAGCAGAGCGTGAACCAGATCAGCGGCCAAGAGAGACAAATTAGTGGAATTGATATTGTTGTCAATACTATTTTGACCTTCAGTAGAAAATTTCAGTTTGCAACAGATTGGCTTTTCTCATATCTCATCACACTATTGTGTTGCTTAAAAAATACAAGAACTAACAACTAACTCAAAATAGGTCTCTACACAGTGTTAATGTATGTGGGAAGAATTTGCTTGATTGGGTTATTTTATCTATTCCCATTCCACATTGTTTTTTAAACTCAACTCGTTTAAATAGTGTTGCTTTGCATCCCTGTGTGGTTAGTCTTAATATGATCATTTTTCCTTTCCTTCCCTTTATCCATTGCTGTTTTTTTAATAAAGCATTGTGGTTTTGCATACTATGTCATTACTTCTGGTATTCTTCAATGCAAACAAACCTGTATAGTCCTCTGAAGACGGTGTCCACACTTCATCATGCAATGTGACATATCCATCATTCTGTGTAGGACAGTAGGCACCATTTAAAAGATGTAGGGGAGCATAATCAAAATTTTTACTCATTTGGCTGAATGCAAAATATGACTTTTTTTTGGCTATTTTTGTAGTAGTAGTGAGCATGGGCTATGACACCATTACATTCTTTGGTTGCTGTACTGATCCACGAAAGAGGTTGAGTGGTAAAGTTTTAAGGACATAAGAGGTTGGGGAGGAAGCGGGCAAAATCAATTTTTTTTATAGAACATCATTCATTTGGAATAGAGATGAGATATTTGCCTGTTAATTTTATGGTTTTGAGCATTAACATTTTTCAAATCATGTTTTATTTCTAGTTGCAGCTTTGTTTCTTTTTGGTTTTTGCCACTGGGATTTCCAAAATTTTCTGCATTTTACTTTTAAGGGACTTTTGCTTATTTCCACCTTAGGTGAAGCACAGATTTCGGTTTCCATTTGGTTGTTAGAAAGGTTGAGACTTAATAGGAGGTCCTTTAAGGTGTTGTAGTAGGCAGAATTGGGTGGTGCCTGTTTGGGGTCTTAGTTCTTCCTCTAGGTCAGCAACTTCCAAACTGTTGAGAAGACCAAACCGGAAGATATGTTATTTTCCTGATGTCTCCTACAACCCCCTCCTATGTTTACCAAGGACTTATGGAAGGTTTTTTTTTTTTAGTAACCTATTTGTGTAAACAAAACAATCAACTAGGGATGATTCCATTCCTGTGCTGTACTTCAGAAATATAGAAGTGTTAAAAATATTACTTAAAATCTGATTTGTATTTGTTTTTACTATAGTACTAATTTGTGTACTGCGGATGTACTTATACTTACTATCAATTGATTAATTTTTTAAACATATCACATTTCACTGTACAAATGAATAAGATTAAGGATATTTCCCACATATTTGTTTCTTGAGCACTATGTTGCATTCAGATTTATTTATTTGGCTGCTGCTTTGTAGAGTTGACTGTGGATGTGTTAATGACTTCTCTGGCAGTCAAGAAAATTGGATGCTGCACAAAGTTCTTCCACATCCAGTTAATTCAATGATGGTTGAAAAGTCCAAATTTTGTGCTTCTAATTTTGTCCTTACTTTTCTGTTTGGAATAAACCTTACTAGCACAGCTCTTCTCCTGCGTTGTTTACACAGCCATTTCCACGTGATGTAATAACATTTTGGGGGTAATTTCTAACACAGAGTATATCTTTCAATTGCAAACTGCAAATAAAATATGGATTTGATTGTTAAATTGAAATTGTATTGGCCTTTACAGTATATGTGTATCTCAATTTAATATTGTTCCAGCTCTAAGTGTGAATTGTGTTAGGATGCTTGACTCAGTTTATTGAAAAGCAGAAATTACTCTGCTGTGCCAAAAGATGAATGAAAAAAAGACTTGTCAACTCAAGTCTAAAAATATCAACGATGGATGAGTAGAGATTAATAATATAGGTTGTTTGATCTACAGGAAAGTGGGTTGTTTATTTTTTTGCTTGCAGAAGAAGGTAAGGTACAGGCTACAGTACTACAGTACAGAATATATGTTACAGAGAAAAGCCTTATTTGAAGTAATTTAGCAGTCTCATTTCCAAGGTCAAATAAAATGAAATGCTATAAGGGCAAGAATAATAGTCTTTATTCTTCCATTTTTTTCATCTTCTTGAGAGCCCCCACTTTTTATGTTTGCCTAATTTTGGAACAAAGTTTCCATTTGCAAAAAAATATCCAAAGAAGGAAGTTCTAACCTGAGTTCAAAAGGTAAGTCTAAGAAGCCAGGTGTGAAAATCTCCTAAAGGAGGTGCTTGAGCACTTCTTTTAATATCTTTTTCTGCTGTTGCTTTTATAATCTGCACCAAGGCCAGTAAGCAGCAGAAGAAGCTCTGTGCCCGTAATTATCAAGCGTATCAGAGTAGGAAAACTGTCTTGACTGCCTCAAAAATCTGAGTGACACAAATTTGGTTCTGCTCTTTGATGGAGGAATCAAAGAATTTTATCTGTTTTCCTAATTAAGGAAACTACTTCTAACATCCAGGATTTAGGAGAGCTTGTAAGTGTTCCTCACTTGCTTGCAGCTACCAGAAGATGGGCTTTCAAATGGAGATAGGCATGCACATTCTGCCATAGTCTGAATGTTTTAGAAATGCTGGACAACAATGAACCTGTAAAATGGTGCACTTGTTTTGTTATACCTTTTGTGAAAGTGTTTTATTTGATATTTGGACTTCAGTCTTCAGACATTATACACTTCACGCCAGCATTTTGTCATTATTTTGTCATTATAACATGAAAAAAGTTGAAAAAATGTATGTATTCCAAACAACAAATAATATATTATTTACTGAGTACAATTTCAGGTACCTCACACCCAGATAAACACACTTGAGGTGCAAATAAAACTAAAAATTGTTTTTGTTGTTCTCTAAAGTTCTCTGATGGTTGAGCTTCTTTCTGTGATGTTAATTTTCTTTGGAGTGTAGCATTTATTTTACCTGACTGTTCTGGCTAATTGTGCTTATTCCAGAATCAAAGCCTTACTAAGCATTTTTGGGGATGCATGTATACAGTGCTTTATGTTTTAGCACCAGTGAGCATAGGTTTTGCTTCTGTGGAATATGAATGAAAGCAACAGCTAGTATGAAACCTACTTTTTAAAGTAGGTCAGCTTGATGCCCTTTTCCAGTGTGTGGCCCTCATTCATTGTAACCTGACACATGTTCTCACCAGCAGAGGGTCTTGGGATTCAGGAACTGAAGTGCAGTTAGCAATGGCCTTAAAATAAGGGAAGTGACTCTCACTGTGATTGTCATTTCCTGAATCTCTGTGTTGTGCCGACAGTCTGGCTACGATGCTCACTGACCTCATACTTCCTGAAACTGCCATAGGGGAGCGACTACCGTGAGAGTTCTGTTTATCAGGAGATGAAAATTAACTTGTAATCGTCTGCATGTGACTCTTCCTTTCAGATGGACAAATGGGGAATTGACCTGAATAAATCATGTTCTTCAGAGCTTTTTCACCTGCTAAAGCAGTTTAAGCCAGAAGTCCTCCCGAGTTTGGGAACAACTTAAAACGTGTACAGTAATTGCTAAACTACAGTGGAAAACTTTTTACAGAAGACATTTTAGACATCCTTTTTAACTCTAGCTTCTACAAGACACGTGCATCAGGTTTTCAATATATAGGCTGTAAAGTGTGCAATCTATTGACAATTTTGTTGAAGCTATATATGAATATTATTTAGTGAAAATTCATTGGAGATATTATACAAGGATCATATTTATGTTAATCTTTTGCAATCAATTAATTTTTAATATTTCTGTCTTATTTTTCTCTAGATTAAGTTGGAGATGCTGCACTACCTTTCCTAATTGGCTGGTGATGCAGAACATGTTTTTGATCTTCAGGAACTAAATTGCATTCTAGGGATTTGTTTCTAACAGGGTGGACTGTGGCTTCTCACAGTCCAGGTCTGTGGACACTGCTGGAGTAGGACTAATCTCACAATGGACTTGTTTGATGATCCAATTTTGTATACCAGAGGCATGGAGGCTCTTTCAGATGACAGCTTTGTCCTCTCGGGCTCCTCCTTGCTTGTAGATGATCTGAACCTTAATGCAGAGTTTGAGCCCCTCCAGGTGGAACCTCTGGATCATGTGAAGCAGACCGGGAACACCTCAACATCTCAGCCTATCCTTGGCTTTGAGCAGCATGTCAGTCCATTTGAGTCCCTCAAGGAGACACACCCCCTAGACCATGCCTTCTCAATTGGAGTGGAAAATGGAAGTGTGCTAACACCACCTTGTTCTCAGCATGCTCCTTCCCCTACACACCAGTCAAGTCAGTCAAATGGCTTGTTTCCAGGTGCCTCAAACAGCAGCCCAATGTGGGGACATCACCATGAGAATGGGACAGAATTTCACCAGCATAGTGGGGTTTCCCATTCTATGCAGCAACACAACAAAAGTTTCACAGAGCACCAGAACTTTGGGTTATTTCAAACTGGTTCATTGCATCAGAGCCACCACCCGACCCATCCTATGCCACCTACACCAGTTTCTCAGGAGAATATAAACCAGTCCAAATTGTTCATGGATGTAAACAGCACATCTTCTATGACAAATGTTCACCGGACAGGAAGGATGAGCAGCCATCTTGGTTCTCATCATTCTGCTACTTCTCACCAGCTTTGTAACCTGGCCTCAAATTTACAGCTGCCTTACCGGAGACCATCTTCAACTCTAGCCCTGCCTTCCTGCTCTGTGAATCAGAATTCCCATTTTCAGAATTCGCCTTCCAGCTACACTTATTCCGGTAATACATGTGTGAACAGTGAGAAGGTGCTGTCTGCGGGTTCATTTTCCAACACAGTGCAGGCACCAGTTTCAGATTTCCTAGAGGAGTCCGACTCCTTTCTTTTACTGGCAGGAGCCAGACAGGGACCTGCAGAACAACAACAACAGCAGGTGACACAAAATCCTGTGTGTGAAAATTCTTTTCATGCAAAAAATACTCAGGGTGGTTTTACCAGAGCAAGAAATCCTACTGAAGAGTTGAGCTGCTTTCAAACAGCATTGAGACGCTCCTCTGAGCAGTTTGGCAGCTCGCATCCAACATCGGGTCCTGTACCAAACAGCAGTGGCTTTTCTGAACTGGAAGAGAACTTACTTCAGCAAATGGATACTCCGTCTATGCCTTTTGGAGACCTTGATCCAGATGATCTTCTTGAGGGGAGCTTGCTGCCTCAGTTTGAAACCAGTTTTGGACATGAAAACCCATGTGCTTCTATGGAATCCCATCCATGTGACAACGCCTGGCCAGATGTTAATGACTCAGCACCTTGTTTCAAGCAACAGGTATGTTTCACACGCTGAAATAGAGAAAACTTTTACATGGCTGTTTTAAAGCTCTTTGCAAAGACAAGATAAAAAAAAATTTATAAGTTTGTCTGTCCATCATGCAGTTTTGAAGGTAACTTTTACTGGTTATTGACAATTTCATTTATTTTTTTAATTTTATATAATGTGTGTGTATATATAAAGGTATATATACCTTTCTAGAGGGTGCACTGACTAAGGATGTCTTACAAAACTCAAAACAAAGAAATTTTACATAAAAAGATAGATTGTAAGAAGACTGAAATGCAAGATAACATTCTGCCAATACTGAAACACTAGAAAGAGCCATCAGGCAACCTTTGTTTTTTAGGCAGTGAATATAAATTCTTCTTCTGAAAAAAAAAAAAAAAAAAAAAATGTACGCAGTCCTATTTATTATCATTCTTTAATTTAATATTATTCATTGTATCAGTATGCTGCTGCTGAAGAATGTGAATTTCCCCTTGGGATTAATAAAGTATCTATCTATCTATCTATCTATCTATCTATCTATCTATCTATCTATCTATCTATCTATCTATCTATCTATCTATCTATCTATCTATCTATCTATCTATCTATCTATCTATCTATCTATCTATCTATCTATCTATCTATCTATCTGAAAGAAACAGGTGTCACAATTGTAGAAGTTAGAACTGTCTGCAAACTGCTTTGCTTCCTCTTCAGAACATGTATACAGCATACCTTCATGTGTATCTCTTTGAAATATGCAAAAGCTATTTAAAAATCATAATTGTACTGTAGATGCTGAATTTTTCCAATGATTTTGGTAAAAGTATTTCTCTTTTGTGTTATTAAGTAAACCTTTTATTATTACTTTTCTATGTTCTTGTCCTCATTGAAAATTGCTTCAGGGGCGCTGTACAATGGCTGACCCTGAACCCCAAACATTCATAAAGTCAATTTCCCCTCTATGGTTAATGCAGTGTTCCAAAATTGGGTAATGATCATGTCACATTTATGCATGTTTTAATAATGTCATCACATATAGTTTATATTGGCAGGTCTTTTTGGTGAAATTAGAAGGGATAGTCATGCACATGTGCTGAATGGCTAAAGGATTTCCTATTTCTGGTTTGTGGACATTATGTGAAGTAACACTACGTTTAAGAGAGCACAAAATAGCTGTCACACACACACTGTTGCACACACATGTGGAGGAACAGTGTTCATGCTGAATATTTGTTTTGCATTTTAAAAGATTATCTCCCTAAAACAGTCTACTTTTGACATCACTTATTACTCTTTCTTGTGAATTTATCTCTGTCATCCTTGTGACTCTTTTCACCTCTTCCATGTATTTGTTTGTACTTCTACAGTTGTCAGTACTGAAAATTTGCATTCTCTAGGTCTGCACCCTCCTCTTTCTCCCATTTAACTTCTTGGGTGACTTCACTTTCACTCATCTTTATGGTGCCGTTTGTTATTTGGTGCGGTAGTGGTGTTAGCAAATTTGATGTTGCTGTTATGCATGACTTGTGATCAGGGCAGCAGAGTCAGAGTTGTGGAGTCAGTTTTTTGGTAGAGTCACAAAATTTTTTTTCTAATTCCAACTCCAGCATTTGAATCTCAAGTGCCTTAATAAGCTGGTGTCCTACTACAGAGTTACAGTTCCAACCATGACATCTGTCAGTTTGGTTTAAAGCTTAATTCAAGAATGTTGACACCAACACAAAGCTGGGCAGTGATGGTTGACTAGGAAATGCCACATGATTTACACAGCACAAGCAAGATGTGCAAATAAAGTTATAAAGTGACAGTGAGTACTAGTGCAGCTCCAGGGTATACATATTATGTGTACATTAGAGGTGAGTACAGTATTATTTTTCAGTCCTGTTCCCACATGTTCTCTGACTACCTCCATCTCCTTCATTGTTTTCTGAAGAACTTGGTCTAATCCCCAAATAAACAAATAAAAAAATATTGATATACAGTGATCCTTATCGCACCCCCACTACATGGCGGATTTATTAATATTATTATTACTAGGGGGCTCTGCCCCCTGCAGATCCAGGTTTTGCAGTGGCCTAGCCAGAGTCCGAATCTGAATCCAATTGAAAATTTGTGGCATGATCTCAGAATTGCAGTTCACAAATGAAAGCCTGTAAACTTTGCCCAGTTGGAGCAGTTCTGCAAGGAAGAAAGGGAAAAATTGTTTCCATCCAGATGTGCTAAGCTTGTAGATGGCTATCCAAAGCAATTGCAAGCAGTTATTGCTACAAAGGGTGCTGCTACCAAGTATTGACTGTGTGTCATGTGAAGGGATCAATTACTTTTTCAACAACATTTTTCACAACATGACTGTCAATTTGCATTTGTTTAGTTCACCAAGCTTTAAATGTTTCAAAATATGTACACAGAGAAATAAAAGTTCACTGTGATACTGTGATTTTTATAGGCTGTAATGATGTAAGATGGAAATACGGTGGCTTTCCAGAGGGGGTCGAATACTTTTTCAATCCACTGTATTTGTAAAGATAAAAACAAATTGTAATTGATGTATATTCAGATGACATTATTATTATTATTATTAATAATATTTTAAAAATCCATAAGTATTGTAGACAGAGTAACTTAATGCAGACATGGTTTGATTTACAGCCTGTGGAGTTGAGGCAATTCATACTTGCAGCTGAGGGCCATTGGAAAACAATTGGATAATAATTGAAATTGACCAAAACAGTTGCAGTAATAAATCTTTTGTTGTTATTATTTCACAGGGTCTCACTCATGTTTTTTGACTCTTGGAGGGCCCTTAAAGGTTTATTTTCATCTGCACTGTTCCACGTGGATAATTTTTATGCATTTAGGCCACACTGCCTTCCTTACAGCAGTGTTTCTCAACCTTTATGGACCTGGAAACCAGTTTTGAATTTTAATTCATTGATGACTAAATAGCAGCAATTGCAAACTGCCTCTTTGGTAAAACAGATTATCATAGGTTCCCCTTGGTGAAACACTCTCACTTAGAAATGGAACAACATATCACACAGCTCTGCAATTGCTTAGGTGACCCACCAGCATCAACCCGGATAGGATCCCAGTGATTCAGAAACACTGCTCGATGCCGAGACTCAAAAGATCCATTTATACTATTCCGTAAAGGTAGTTAAAGTATAGATAGATAGAACTTTATTTGTCCCTAGAGGGAAATTTAGCTTTTTACAGAAGCTCTTTCAATACATAAATAGGTAGGTAAGTAAATAAACAAATAAATATATACACACACACTTTGATCTGAACACACACCAGAATGACTATAAAGCAAGAAAATTAAAAAGAATGAGAGTTCTGACTTGGCTGTCATAATCACAGTGAGGCTGTATACAGGCGTATTGTCATAGGTATGAAGTAGCCCCCGTAGCGTATCTTGACACACTTCTGCTGAAAGTCCTTGGCGTTGATGTGTCAGAGAGAATGTGCAACATTGTTCATAATGGCACTCAGTTTTGTTTTCATTCTCTCCTTTGCTATGATCTCCAGAGTGCATCCTATAACTGAGCTTACCCGTTTAATTAGCTTGATTCACTGGGTCTCTCTTGAAGTGATATTGCTAGTCCAGCACAACACAGCATAGAAAGTCCCGCTGGCCATCACATAGGTATAGAAGATCTGTACCCTTGATCCACACAGCCTCATATTGTAATGACCGTTACACTTTGTGACTGACATACAGCCAAATGGAGCAGTACCTTCACACATGCCTTTACAATAAATGTTCATATTCAGTGATAGAATCATTAGTCTATTTTTAACAACAGCTATCGCAAAATAGTAGTGGAGGAGAGGAAATACCAAAATTCTTGGAAACCAGAGCCTGAAGAAAGCACATGTTTGGGAACTTTAGTAGATCAGGGATACAAAGATGTTTTGATCAAGGCAACATGGCTGCCTAGATCTTTCCAAGTCACTATTTGGCTGGAGGCTTGATTGATGTCAGAATCACTGTATTAAGTGTCGTCCTTGAAGCCAGTGACACATTACGTAAGATTGTTGGGAAACTTAATCAGAAGTGCTCACTGATCACAAAGGAGAAGGGTTAATAGCTCATACTAATCATTGATTCCATGTTACTGAGTTGGCCAATTCCAATTCCTGCACATCCAGACACATGGAAGACTTATATCCTATATTAAAGTGTTAACTTCAGTATTTTTTATAATTAAACGATAGACCATAGGTGGTACCTGTTCATTTTTTATTGACAACATTACATTTTTGTAGGCTTATTGTTCAGTGACAGTAAAATACTGAGATAAATGTAATTTCATTAAAATACATATTTTTTAACTAAATAAAATATGTATAGGAAATATCCATAATACATACAACATAAAAGACATACATTCTTCTCATTAAACAATTTGACAGCTTTATTTCTTTATTAATGTACTTTATGTGAAATAAGCTTAATTGAAAAAAAGTTTTCACCATATATTTCAATCATATATATATTGTAATAATACAAACGACAAAGCATAAAGGTTTACTGTTTTACCGTATACTGT